>NC_057802.1:422580970-422589804 GCF_018294505.1 Triticum aestivum | reverse complement strand
CCACCCTCGTGGGCCCCTCGTGGCTCCATCGACCTACTTCTTCCTCCTATATATACCTACGTACCCGAAACCATCCAAGAGCACCACAAAATCCTATTTCCACCGCCACAACCTTTTGTACCCGTGAGATCCCAACTTGGGGCCTTTTCCGGCGCTCCGCCAGAGGGGGAATCAATCACGGAGGGCTTCTACATCAACACCATAGCCTCTCCGATGATGTGTGGGTAGTTTACCACAGACCTTCGGGTCCATAGTTATTAGCTAGATGGCTTATTCTCTCTCTTTGGATCTCAATACAAAGTTCTCCTCGATCTTCTTGGAGATCTATTCAATGTAACTCTTTTTGCGATGTGTTTGTCGAGATCCGATGAATTGTGGGTTTATGATCAAGATTATCTATGAACAATATTTGAATCTTCTCTGAATTCTTTATGTATGATTGGTTATGTTTGCAAGTCTGTTCGAATTATCAGTTTGGTTTGGCCTACTAGATTGATCTTTCTTGCAATGGGAGAAGTGCTTAGCTTTGGGTTCAATCTTGTGTTGCTCGATCCCAGTGACAAAAAGGGAAACGACACGTATTGTATTGTTGCCATCGAGGATAAAAAGATGGGGTTTATATCATATTGCTTGAGTTTATCCCTCTACATCATGTCATCTTGCCTAATGCGTTACTCTGTTCTTATGAACTTAATACTCTAGATGCATGCTGGATAGCGGTCGATGTGTGGAGTAATAGTAGTAGATGCAGGCAGGAGTCGGTCTACTTATTACGGATGTGATGCCTATATACATGATCATGCCTAGATATTCTCATAATTATGCACTTTTCTATCAATTGCTCGACAGTAATTTGTTCACCCACCGTAATACTTATGCTATCTTGAGAGAAGCCACTAGTGAAACCTATGGCCCCGGGGTCTATTTTCCATCATATTAATCTCCCGTCAACTAGCCATTTTCTGTCGCCGTTTATTTTGCAGTATTTACTTTCAATCTTTATCATAAAAATACCAAAAATATTATCTTATCATCTCTATCAGATCTCACTTTTGCAAGTGGCCGTGAAGGGATTGACAACCCCTTTATCGCGTTGGTTGGAAGGTTCTTATTTGTTTGTGTAGGTACGAGGGACTTGCGTTTGGCATCCTACTGGATTGATACCTTGGTTCTCAAAAACTGAGGGAAATACTTACGCTACTTTGCTGCATCACCCTTTCCTCTTCAAGGGAAAACCAACACATGCTCAAGAGGTAGCAGGCAGCCATATCAATGTGTGTGTGATGCAGGACACACGGTTAATCCATTCGAACTGTTTGCAATGAGGTAGAACAACAGAAACGGGCAGCCATATCAATGTGTGTGCGATATACGGCATACGGTTCACTCGGACGAACTATTTTCGATTAGGGAACACAACAGAAACGGTTCAACTTAACAAGATGTGTGTGATATGCGGCATACAGTTCACATGGATGAACTATTTGCGATGAGCCAAAAGAACACAAACGAGTCGTGTAAACAAGATGTGTGTGATACGTGGCAACCAGCCGACTCGGATGAACTATTTGCGATGAGAAATTACAACACAGACGGTCAATACAGTTACTTCACGTGCGATTCTGTGTGTACAAAAAACTTTGAAAAATGCAAACTAGTTGCTTGCAGTGACTAGGAGTATCGCACACGATGCGTCTGCGAGTACTCGTGTGCGATGATTAGTATGTTACACATACGTTTTCTTATATTAACACTACAAAAAAATACACTTCCGTGATGATACGTGTTTGTCACAGTAGGTCATCTGTCATGCATGTACATCCATGACAAATTTATGACACAATCAAGATAGTCATACCTATGTTGTCGTAGAAGTGTTCCATGACATTACCAAAATTATCATCACGGAAGTGTCCACTTCCATGACGATAAATCACGCGTCACAGAAGTGCTTTCGTCAAGGGTGACCGACACGTGGTATCCCCCATAACGGAATGTCGTTAAGCTATCGGGTCCGGTTTTGGATCCGATAACCCGTTAACAGCCCCGACCAATGGGGATTTTCCACGTGTAAAATCATCATTGGCCGGAGGAAACACGTGTTGCCTCACTGTTGGGACAGATGTCATCCACTCATTGGACAGGAGGCGCCTATGATAGGTCGACACATTGCACGGCCCAACAGTGGCCCATTCCGGTGAAAAAGGCTGGCCCAGTAAAAAATAGCAGGCCGGCCCATATAAGGCCTACTTGTGTCAGGTCCATTTAAGCCCACTTCCCATACAAGATGTGCCAATTCGGCCTGTCAACGGCCCGTTAAAGATTTGACACCATTGCAGCCCATCGTCAGTTCAAGCCCGTTAACAGCCCGCTATATATTTGGGCTCAATATCGGCCCGATGAGATTTCGGCCTATTAACGGCCCATTCAGTGGATGGCCCAATTTTCACGATGTACATCTTTTGGCCTTTTAGCGACCCATTTAAATATTGGGCTAATTTCCGGCCCGGTGTGTCTTTCAGCCTGTTGACGGCCCATAAATCAGTTGGGCCATTTGTAGTCGGACCTGAGTTTCGGCCTTTTAGCGACCCATTTAAGTGTTGGGCCAATTTCTGGCCCGGTGTGTCTTTCAGCCTGGTGACGGCCCATATATTTGTTGGGCCATTTGTAGGCGGACCTGAGTTTTGGCCTTTTAGCGACCCATTTAAGTGTTGGGCCAATTCTCGGCCCTGTGTGCCTTTCAGCCTGTTAACGGACCATAAATGAGTTGGGCCATTTGTAGTCGGACCTGAGTTTTGGCCTTTTAACAGCCCATGCCCTTCATGGTCCAATACCAGCCCGGTTTCTCTTTCGGCCTGCTAAAGGCCCACAACACGGTTGGGCCATTTACAATACGACCTGACTTTCGGCCTCTTAGCGGCCCATGCTCTTCATGGTCCAGTACAAGCCCGCTGTCTCTTTTGGCCTGCTAAAGGCCCACAGTATAGTTGGGCCATATGTAGCCCGAACTTAGTAACAGCCTGTTAACGGCCCGTGAAATCAATTGGGCCCACCTATTGCCCGCTTCGATCTCAGCCTGTTAACAACCCGGGAGTTAAGAGGGCCGACCATTAACTTCCGGCCTGGTAACGGCCCATTAACTTAATGGGCCCACTAAAGTTCCTACATGTCTTTAGGCCAAATTAGATAATTTGAGCCCATTACGACGAGCAATTATGCACAGGACCAAAACCGATCAAGCAAAGGTACGGCATACAGGGAAAAACGTTGCACATCCAGCATATATTACAGGAAATTACATCCACTGGGCAATCAAAGATTGATGCCAGTGCAAATAAATGAACAGAACCTAACGATCTACAACGTCACAATCTGCAACCTCAGCACGGATGACACCCATAAGCATGTGGGCAAGTTCTTGCTGCTTTGCTACACTATCTCTGAAAACATTGATCAGTTGTTGTGTCGCACGACTCTGCACCTCTGATTCCTCCACCATTTCCATCATTCCTTCAGCCATTAATTGGTTCACAAACATACATTTTTCCGTTGCATTCGAGACAGAGGATACTGAACAGATTCAGATGGCGATTTTGGCAGGCTTGTATTATTGATAGTGGAGAGTGTCTCGACCACTGCATCATAACATAAATTAGGAGGGGAACCAAACAGATTAATCATGAGTTATTGGCATATTACCTGGCCTAGATTTATTGGAAAGAAACAATGGGGTTGCCTTGCTGTTTTTAGAGTTTGTCTTCTTATCTTCAGCAGCCTGCACCAAATTAAGACACTAGCATTACTATCATTGGCCAAGTCAGATAATAGGAAAGCAACATTGGCACAATGAACGTTTGGGCAACTAGCCAACACCAAATTAACACAATATGGCACAGCTATCATCAGCCAGGTAAGGTAATACGAAAGCAACATTGACACAATGAATGAATGGGCAACCAGAGCAGCACTACAATTCAGTAATGTGCATGATATGAGATAGTACACTCATGCAGCTCAGTATGCAAAACTACCAGGCAGTTTTCTTTACAAAAATCAACATTGGCGCTTTTAACATTTTGCTACAACTAATTTTAGATCAGACAAAGGTTGGATTCACGCTGATTAACAAAATACATGCTGATGTAAAAATATAGTGATATACAACAGGTACTTACATCAGCATTGGAGCACAGAGAATTCCCGCAAGATATTTTCCTCGAATACAATGCCAATGAAGGAAATCTTCTATCATTTAACCTTATTTTCTAAAAGAGAGATGGGTAAGAAACATGTAGAAAATATGATCAGAATGCTATAAAATTTCATGATGCGAGGATACGCACACGAATGGAGTTGACATTCTTTTGCTGGACTAGAGCGGACTAGTTCTTTGGCCACTGGAATCTGCTTATTATCAGTGGGAGTTGGGTTTCTCTGTGCTGGAGCAGTATCTATGAAAAATGGAGTTGGTTTATTATCTCCTGGCGTTTGGATCTTTTGCAAAGACCTGGTTTGTAACCCTTCAGATTCTAACATAGCCGTCTTCCCCTTGCATGCCTTATATAGAAGAATGGTGCTTCAATTATAAAACATGCTATAGCAGAGATGGAATGGGTACTGGAGAATAGAAAGGCATGACATATTGACATGTATTCCCTCCATCTGGAAATAAATGGATGGATCTAGGCGTATTTCAGTTCTAGATACGTCCAGTTTTATCCATTTCCGCGACATGTAATCCGGACGGAGGGAGTATGATGTAAGAGCTAGGGATACGACAGGACAACACAGTAAAAAAACACCGAAAACCCACTGCAGAACCAAAGTAATCAAACCCACTGATATGAGATAGTACACTCATGCAGCTCAGGATGCAAAACTACCAGGCAGTTTTCCTTACAAAAATCAACATTGTGGCCTTTAATCATACATTTTTCTACAACTAAATTTAGATCAGATATAGGTTGGATTCACGCCGATTAACAAAATACATGCTGACGTAAAAATATAGTGATATACAACAGGTACTTACATCTGCATTGGAGTACAGAGAATTCCTGCAATAATCTTTCCTCACAGACGATACTAGTGCAGAAATTCTTCTATCTGTTAAGCTTATTTTCTAAAAGAGAGATGGGTAAGAAACATGTAGAAAATATGATCAGCATGCTATAAAACTTCATGATGCAAGGATACGCACACACTTCTTAGAATGGAGTTGACATATTTTTGCTGGACTGGAGCGGACTAGTTCTTTGGCCACTGGAATCTGCTTATTATCAGTGGGAGTTGGGTTTCTCTGTGCTGGAGCGGTATCTATGAAAAATGGAGTTGGTTTATTATCTCCTGGCGTTTGGATCTTTTGCAAAGACCTGGTTTGTAACCCTTCAGATTCTAACATAGCCGTCTTCCCCTTGCATGCCTTATATAGAAGAATGGTGCTTCAATTATAAAACATGCTACAGCAGAGATGGAATAGGTACTGAAGAATAGAAAGGCATGACATATTGACATGTATTCCCTCCATCCGGAAATAAATGGATGGGTCTAGGCGTATTTCAGTTCTAGATACATCTAGTTTTATCCATTTTCTGCGACATGTAATCCGGACGGAGGGAGTATGATGTAAGAGCTAGGGATACGATAGGACAACACAGTAAAAAAACACTAGTTGAATGTAAAACTGTATGCTAGCGGAATACGTACAGAAAAAACTAAGGCAACATACACGTGTATGATTGGGAAACTAAGATGGCATTGCAACAGAGCACTAGAACAACACTTCAATGTAAGAAAACATGGTATGGTAGACAGATGAAGTACATACTGATAAATAACAATGCATAAGATATTCAGAAGCATGATGTCCAAATTAAGCAGATGGCATTGCGATAGAGTAGAATGACAGTACTTGAATTTGAAAACATGTTATCATGAATGAAATAGGTACTGAAAAACAGGAAGGCATGACATATTTACATGCATGATTATCATGCTAAGCACATGGCATTGCAATAGAGTAGATACACTTCGGGACATTATATGCATGTTGTACCCATATCACGGGCCAAGTTAGATCAAGGACCTTGCGGGGTGAAGAGGATTCAACATCTTTCTCCAAGTCTTCTGAAGAACTGCCTTTACATGTTCCATCATATTGGGTATCATTGACATCAAGTTTATTGGCCTTTACATTGCTCCGTGAGGTTCTTGTGGATATATCAGTGTGTGCAATTATATCTGACATGCATGGAAGACAACTAGTAGTTAGATTTATGTAATGAGTGCCTGTAGGAGATGACATAAATAGTAGGACTGGGGTTAACTAGCAGCAACAGGTCTCAAAAACTAAAGGGAGAACACAGATGAAAGCTACAAAATATGTATCGTTTGTACTCGAGATTAACTAGATGGCACACAAAAGTATTAAAGAACAACATAGGTAATACTAGAAGTGGTATAATACTATAATCACCAGCCTGTGGGATAGCATTGGCTGATGGATGATAACTATGGAATAACGTTACCTAAAGAACAAGTATCTTATCTGAACTATGGAACAACGTTAACTCCTGAACAAGACCCGTAAGAGATCAGCATGAATATACAGTGAAATGTGATAATCTATTTTCCATGGTTAGATGAATAACACAGCCATAAATGTTGCACACAAGTAAGATGAGGGTACAACCTATCTGGCCGCCATCCATCGGAGTGAGCATCATGTGCTGACTTGTCGATGGCCCTGCAGTTATTGTGGCTGTCCATGTCGGGCACGCGCATTCGATGCAGGGAACTGTTGAGTGGGGACTATAGCTCCCTTCTGGTGTATGCTTCCCTTGTTGGAGCAGGTGCGGTGAGTCGGAAGACGGTGTGGCTGAAGATGCAGATAATGCATAATGTTAAGAACGACCCATCTCTTTGATCTAAAGAAATACACTAAGAGATCAACAACAAGGTACGAGAGTGGTCACACGTCTGTTGACTGTGACTAAATTGGGGTCACATGATTTTATTTTATTTAGGTACTGTCCGATCTACACCGGATGGCTTGATGGTCGTCTTGTGCCTCCTGGCTGACACTGTTAGGAATCTTCCCCGAAGAGCCAGCGACCAACGGCAGAGCAGCTTGCCTCCGCCGTCCGTGGCGCCGGCTAAAACCCCGCTCCCTCCCCCACCGCACTGCCGTGGTTGCGCCGCCCCTGGGCCAATCCACAAAGACTCCCCGTCATCCAGATCCGGCGGCGGCGGTACCTTGAACCCACGCAACCCTAAGATAGCCATCTAAGCGTTGCTTTCGTGGAGAACTTGCGGCCCCGCACCCTTACGTTAGACACCAGCCAACCGGCAGCCTAGGAGCTCCGCCGCCTCGAGGGGTGCTGCTTCCCATTGGGAATCGATTGGCCCAGAATAAAAATTCAGACAACTGACGCCTAAATAAAGTGATTTGAGATGAGGGTGCGACCTATCTGGCAGCATGGTGAAGTAGGTAGGTCCAGCTGCTGAGTCGGTGAGGCCGGCGCGGTTGCGGTGGCCACCGGCGGCAGGGAAACAGCGATGTCGCGATGGTCAACAGCTACGGGGAAGCAGCGCCGGGACTCTGGACTGATCCGAAGTTGGAGCCGCTCCGGTGTCATGAACAACAGCGGGGGTGAATCGGCTCCGGTACGGTTCACGCGGCCGTCGTCGAGGCAGCTCCAGCGGCACGGAGTAAGAGGCACACGACCCAGTGCACGACGGCAAATGGACAGTGTCTCCGGCATTAGGGAGGAGGGCGGCTGTGAAATTGGTGCGGTGGGGCGCCATGGAGGAGGGGCTGAGGTTTCGCGGCTCGGGAGAAGGGAGCTTCCGGGGAGAAGGTGATTTGGCGCCCACGAGGTATGAATGGGGGGGAATTGGGAGGGGAGTGGAACCATGTTTTACGGACGCATTTGTCTGAAATGTGAGGGGGAGTTACATTTCTACCCCTGCCTTTAGGCTTCTCGGCTTGGATCTGTGTACTGAGGGTCGGGGATAGCAGAGTAACTTTGCTTCTCCCCAAATAGTGGGCGGGAGAGATTTCGGGCGAGGAGGGCGTGTTTTGAAATATAGTGGGCGCAAGCGATTTCGGGCGAGGAGAGCGTGTTTTGAAATAGTGGGCGCGAGCTATTTCGGGCGAGGAGAGCGTGTCTTGCCGACCATGGTTTATGAATTATTCGGCACATGTCATTTCGGCCGAGGAGAAGGCGCGCTTGGATGAAGTTACGAACATACCCTCGATGCACAACGGGCCAATTAATGTGTCTCCCACATAGGACGGTAATTTTGCATCTCCCATTTATTTGCTCGGGCGAATTCCACTAAGCAGAGGATGTTTAACGGTTAGTTCAAAATTTGGGAGAACGAGCATCCACGTCTACCTTACCAAGTCGATTCGAATCAAATTTAGAAATATTAGCTTGCCACTTCTTTTTTAGATGGAGAGATGATGCTCGGGAGTAATGTGCTTTTACATGCTCGTTGCTAGCGATTTACTATATGACAAATAGTTGACCCACTCAAAAAGGGAATCAAACCCAAAATGAAATATCTCGATTGAATGAAATAACTCATTCACCAGGTCAAAATAGTGAACTAAATCCAAAATTGAACACCTCAATCGAATAGCATGTTGTACAGTAATATAGTACTCCATGAACATGTTGAAAGTCAAATTAATGAACTTGTTTGATATGCGCATATATCCGTTCATGTGTGGATTGCAGACAACATCTTCTCCAATTTAAATATTTGAATGCAAGTTTATATCGAAACATGGTTTATATCAGTCTTTGATGCATAAAACACGACCTCCC
>NC_057802.1:422199049-422206114 GCF_018294505.1 Triticum aestivum | reverse complement strand
CTCCGGCGATCCCCACGCCACCGCCCACCATCATGCCCCCACCGCCGGCGAGAGCAGCACCCCACCCAGAAGCCTAAGATAGATAGTGGGGTACCTCTCCAGCGAGCCCTCCTCCCCGCTGTGGGTGGTTCTTCCTTAACTCCGGCGAGACCCACCACCCCCTGAAAATCGACTGACCCAAAAGTCAATTCAGTTGACTAAAGTGTAGCTAAATCGGAGCAGAGTAGTAGCACGAGCGAGGGTGGGAGCAGCAGCGCGAGTGAGCGAGCGAGAGCCGGAGCAGCAGCTGCGCGAGCGAGCGAGAGCTGGAGCATCA
This sequence comes from Triticum aestivum, assembly GCF_018294505.1. NCBI lineage: Eukaryota > Viridiplantae > Streptophyta > Magnoliopsida > Poales > Poaceae > Triticum > Triticum aestivum. The sequence goes on along the minus strand of NC_057802.1, from coordinate 422,205,798 downwards.
ACAGCTGGGCGAACGAGCGAGCGAGCGAGAGCCAGAGCAGCAGCAGCAGCGCGAGCAACCGAGCGACAGCCGGAGCAGCAGCAGATCCGGCTGGTATGGACGTCGCCGCCGAAGGGGCCTCGCACTGGGGAGAGCCGCCCTGGAGATGTCACCCGCGGTGCCGGCTTCGAGGTAGCCGCTCCATGGGGGTGCGGGATGGACAACCGTTGGCGCCGGGAGGTCTAGTTAAGGAGAAGGTGCGATGCGATGAGTGTACAACCTCTTTAGTGGCGCCGAGTAGGCCTCGACTTCGTCCGAGGAGTCGGTGTGGATGATGCGGTTCCGGTGGAGCAGGTTAAGGCGGCGCTGTGGGGATGGAGCAGCCGCGATAGACGAGGCGATTGTCGGAGCAGCTCCTTGGAGGTGGAGGACGGGGCGGCTGAACCGGCGGGACGACGGGGCGGCTGAACTGGCGGGACGACGGGATGGATGACGGATGCTCATCTAGGGAGGCAGAAGAGGGACGTCGAGCTGTTGCGGTGGACGACGTCGTCGGGGAAGAGGCTCCGGCTGGGCAGTGGTGAGGTGGCGGACGGGGGAGGGTGGGGTTTCACGGCTGGAGCGGAGAGGTTATGGCAGCCAGATTTTGAATGGCGAAAAGGAGGCGATGGGAGGGGGAACCATGACTTAGGGACGCGCTTGTCCAAAATGTAGGGTGTGTTACAAAAGTACCCCCACCGATTTGAACTAGCGGCCCTTTCGGCTCAGGGTTAGAAGGGAGATTTCGCGTGTCGGGATTTGGCAGCTGGAGGGAGTTTTCGCGCACGTTGTAATTTCGGGATAGCAAGGCGCGGGTTGTGAAGGCACCAGTTTTGGGAGCAAGATATCAGAATTTTTGGGATATAACAAGGCGCGGGTTGAATTTTAGGGACAAGCCTAACGTGTAATATTGTACTTGTACGTACCAAATCAATTCGCACTTCCCTCAATGAAAAAAAAACAAAAAAATAAAACTATTCACACCACACAAAGAGAGAGTCTTGTCCCGTTTTACTATACAAATGCTATTCAAAGCTACACAAAGAGAGAGTATGAATCCATGTTATGTCCAATTAAATTTTTTCACTGGCTGTATAATGCATGTAACCTACTCATACCAATATTTTAGTGCATTCCAAATGTTTAAACTACCGCTGCAATGCGAACTGAATTTGAATTCGTTTCTCTATTTCAATAAGAATCTACAATCATGATTGTTGCCAACTTCAACCATCATTCGTGTATTACCTTAATAACACACCACATGATTATCTGTTTTTATAAGAGTAGAGATAAAATATATTATATGTAGTATAACATGTTCATAACCACACCAAGTGTATCACCGTTATATATATTCACGCATGCGTTGGTTTAAAACACTATGATAAATTCTTCAAATATCCGAATTCGCTTTTTATAATGAATTATGATCTCTATTCATCTTTTACACCCACACATTCCTCTTATCTTTGTAGCTAGCGCTAACTTTCCCTCGTGCATGCACACGCCCGCATCCCTCTCACCCTCCCTCAGCATTCTCTAGCTCCATCGCGCAAATTCGTCTTTTCACTTTAGGTCGTTCACCCACGGTGTGTGTAGGCCCCCAGCTCCTTCTTTATGGCACACATCGATCGATATGCCTCTCTAGCCAGGTGTGCCTACCACAAACACAAGCTTCCCCTCTTCTCTTCTCACCATCCATGCCTCACTCCCACCACTCTTTTCATCGATCTCGTACTCGCACACTCCTTCCCCCTAGATATAGTATGCCTCTCGCACCACTTCTTAGATGCATCCCTCTCTCTCTCTCTCTCTATCCTTCTCCCCTGGACTTATTTGCTTCTAACACATACATGCATGTATACCGATCGATCTCCCTACGTATACCTAGGTCGACTTTAACTATTTTCACCCCACCCATCGATCGACGTACCTCACAAGTTATGTCTCTCCTTTCTCTGATAGAGGACGATTGATCTTCCTATGTAGTTATGTCTGCTTACCACAGCCATATCGTCCCCCCTCATCATTCATGCATGCCTCCTGACCCGTCTCTCATACGCACGCGCACAGACAGGCAGCCATCCCCTCTCTTATTGATATTGCAGGCGTGCCCTCCGTTTGTCTAGCAAGCTTCTCCCACCATTTGTTAGAAGCAACTCCACTACCACCCCCTCCAACACTCTAGCTCTGTCCCTCTCCCAACCTTATTCCTCTCCTACACATATGCATGGATGCCGATCGATCTCCCTTAATACATAAGGTAGGCCTCTCTCCTCCTCCACACATATACCAGCCATTGTACCTCTATAGTTAATAAGGCCTCCCCCCACCACCACCACACACCGGTAGTCGAGCGATGTAGGTAGGTATCCATGCCACAGAGACAAACTGCACCTGTCCCCTCTCATGTTCCAGTAGCCCAGCCACCCTATATCTTTGACGTGGGCACACACAAATTCGATGGCACTCTTTATCGATCGCGCGCGCGCACACACACATCATCCCTCTCTTCGATTCTATGGATACCTCAAGCCGATGATACCTCCACTCACTTCTCGTGATCGCCCCCTCTATATATATGATATATCCAGGACACTATTTTCACGCACATTGCATATGTTACATTTTTTGATTGACACCCCCCCAAAAACACTCACGAACCCACACACTATATCTCTCTATGTTTGTATCACTCTCACACAACCCCACGTAGGTGGTGTACGTACAAGAAGAGAATAGGTGCACGTACTCACGCTTCGTTGCCAACCACACCCGCGCGGGTACACGGTGGAGCTCATTTCTGTACGAAATGGCAGCCCACGTGCTAATTTGAACGCGTGTAGTAGTTGTTTACCTATGGAGGTTGTGTACCACGCGTGCACGAAACAAAGTTGGACTTGATGCGTTGGCGCGTTATTTTTAAATAAAGTTATATCTCTCAATGGCACGTACACAGAATATAAAATGATTTTTATGGAGAAAAAGGTAGTCCGCTCCACTATATACAATGGAGCCTGCCTGCCTGGGTTTGTCTCTCTTCAGAGTATCTCCCACAAGGCGGCGGTGGCCTCTCTCTCTCTCTCTCTCACCGTTGGTCACTGATCCGGCCGCATCCCATCTGCCGGCGGAAAGGGAGGATGTGCATCGTTTCTCCGTTCGACGGTGCCGAGGCAGCACGTCCCGATCCGCGGTACCCGCCGTTCTCTCTCACCAAGCTCCGGCGTGGTAGGGCCTACGCCACCTGCTCGCTGCCGCAGTATGGGCAGATCCCGCCCGCCGCCGCTCACCTAGTTACATCCCGACGACCCCCAGGTATCCCCTCCGGCCTTGCTCCACTGCCCGTCTTCCCACGTCGCTGCATGTGGAAAATCTTGCATGTGGATCTAACATAGTTCTTTGCCCAAAACGTAGCTCGTCTGGCGTACTTTCCATATTGCAATCTCAACCGGGTTGTTATCTTCCCTTAAGACATGGAATATGCTTCTTTTTTGTCATCGCATGTGTCATCAGCTGTTATTGGCCAGTAATTGTTTCCTTTCTACCTCTTTTTTGCAAACAGTGCTATCCATTTCACCTCGTTGCTATTGCGACCTTTTAGTGAACTGCACAAATTACTTTTTTCTTAATAGTGTTTTGTGCAGTTATACTAAAATGTCACACGGGCAACGTCTACATTTCAGTGCGACTGCACAAAGGGAGATTGGTTTTGCTCTATCCTCCTCATCCAACTCCGAGCCTAATCTTCTCCAACTATTTGCTTAATCTTCTCCAACTAGTTAGTCTTAAGAGAGACTGCAAAGGTGACCGGCTTCTATTTGTGTGTTTATTGTTTCATCAACAGTCCTCTATTATCGTAATCACACTTAATATCTTTGGAACAGGGACGCTCAGCTCTATTTTAGTGGAACTGCACAAAATGATCGAAATGTTGCATGCTCCAGACAGCTACTTTTTTCCCAACATGCCTTGTTGATTTAGACAAAGCTGGGGGGACGTTCCTGCCAATGAAAGCATGGATCAATTTTAATTTAACACCTTCTCACAACTTTGTCTTCAGTTGTGATGTAAATATTAGATCCGATCTGCTAATCATTGAGATGAATTAGCAAGGAAGTTAGTTTTTATTGTTTCCGAAAGACCATCGATGGCAAGATACACGAAACAAAAGCTGAAAGCTCAGAGCATTGTACAATTTCATGTCGCTAGAAAATTATTTGTATAGTACATCAATTATGTAAACAAATGTTGGAATCTTGATAGCATTGCCAGAAGCCTCTTTAGCATCCGGGTCCATGTGCCATGCACAAAATTGTACTTCCTCCGTTCCTAAATATTTTTCTTTTTTTCAAATGGGCATATTTTAGAGTATAGATTCACTCAGTTTGCTTCGTATGTAGTCACTCGTTGAAATCTCAAGAAAGACAAATACTCCATAGTATATTTAAGAACGGAGGGAGTAGTGCACAACCGCATGGGAGACTCAGCCCAGTTGTTGTGCCGCACTAATGGTGAGTAGTAATGAGCAGTCAAATCATAAGCCCCACCTTTCCCATTGTAAGTTGCTCGGAAGAAGCAACCATCAATATGCTCTAAGGTATCTCTGGTGGTGGAAATGCATGGAGAGAAATGCATCAGAATGAAGCGCGCCCTGTAAACTGTGACGGAGGGAGGAGTAGTATGAGGCGCTGTTTGGATCACCATTTCTCTTTTGAATACACTTGTAAAAAATAAACACATGCGCCCGTCGTTTCAATTCCGGCTGGAATTTGCACAACGGCCAGTAACTTACAGGTGTAAGTTATACGCCTCCGTATTGAAATACAACCATTCCAAGCATGGCCTAAATGTGCAAAACCAAGCACGCGTATGGCCAGTCGGTCAATGCACTTCCTCTTGGCATATCACTGACATGTGGGACCAGAGTGTGAGCAAACCGATCTCAATTGCCGGCAAAATGGCCAACCCGCCGTTCCTTGAGAGAGACGAGGAGCGAGAACACACAGACGGGCTCGCACGGAGGCCAAGATATATTCGAGCATGGTTGATCGATATCATCATTACATGTTCGATGTTTTTTAACACTACCATTGGGCTGCCGTTTTCCGCCCTTCTCCCGAATAAATGTGTACTTTATCAGAGATTAAAATAAAATAAGAGTACAGACGCTCCACCATGCGGTTCTAGTAGTAGTACTACTCGTACAACTATAAACCTTGCGCTTGGCTCTTCGCCTCTTCGTGAAGTCGAACAATGATGGTACTCCGCATGTTGGGTACTACAGTGTAAATGAGAGAGGGTAGGGTAGGTTGAACAATGATGGTACTCCGCATGTTGACACCGAATGAACTGCTACATGTCCACCGCCTGGGCGAGGGTAGGTTGCATTAGTCAAAAGGTGTAAGCGAGCTTCACCTTGTCCTGCAAGCTTCTCCTTGTTCTACGAGTTGACGGGACACACGAAAAAGTAGTGGTAGTCCATACTCCCTCCTTTCCGGTTAATATGGCTTAATCTTTTTTGCGGGTAAATGAGAGAGCTTTATTCATATATAAGCATTCTTAGGACGATCAGCCAAGAGACTGGTCACTAGGAAGCAAGGTACCCCGCAAAAAAGAAAGAAGCGAGGTGCTTCATCAAGCCAGCTCTCGGCCACATTCAAAGTGCAGCAAGCACGGTTCGCACAAAGTTGCGCCGCAAGGTTTGCTGACCTCTTTACATGTTGAATAACAAAAAAAGAGGAAATATTACCGAGCGCTCCTATTTGTAAAAGGATCTGAGCCAGAATTAAGCGAGAATTATGGCGAGTGTTCCATGCAATCAACTTCCATTATCACATGCGAGAACCCTCAAAGAGAACCAAATGTGTTGAAGATTGCTTTATCATATTTTTAAAATATAATAAGAATGCAGACGCTCCTCCGTCCGGTTCCTAGTATAGTATAGTACATACCTCTATAGTAGTAGTAGTACTAGTAAACTTTGCACTTGGTTGTTCGCCTCTTCGGGAAGTCGAACAATAATACTAGTACTAGTATAGCGTATGCTTCTGGCAATCTGACTGTAACACCCCGCATGTAACTTGCCATATTCGTAACTCCGACTCTTGCCATTTTCGGCTATGTGATATGTTTTTCCCTCCGTTGTCGGGTTTTGTCTTTCGTTTTGTATTTTGTCTTGTCATGCATTTTCATGTCATGTCATCATGTGCATTGCATTCGCATACGTGTTCGTCTCATGCATCCGAGCATTTTCCCCGTTGTCCGTTTTCCAATCCGGCGCTCCTATCTCCTCCGGTGCACCCCTCTTGTTTTCTTTCGTGTGCGTGTGTCAAACTTTCTCGGAATGGACCGAGGCTTGTCAAGTGGTCTTAATATACCACCCGGAGACTACCGGTCAAGTTTCGTTCCATTCGGAGATCGTTTGGTACTCCATCGGTTAACCGGGCATCCGCAAAGTCCATTTGAGTGTCCAGCAAAAACCCCCTCTAAAACCAGCCCAAAACCCACCAAACTCTCTTCCATGCTTAGGTCGTTCGATCACGATCGTGTGGGCGAAAACCGCACCTCATTTGGAGCCTCCTAGCTCCCTCTACCTATTTATATGTGGGCATCCCGAAAAACGGATTCGCAGACGAACCCTAGAGATTTTCCCACCGCGCCGCCGGACGCGTCCGTCCGCGCCGGACAACGTCCAACCGCCGCCGCCGCCGGCCCGCAGGCCCGTTCCC
>NC_057802.1:422189281-422198852 GCF_018294505.1 Triticum aestivum | reverse complement strand
GGGAACCCCGCCGCCCTCGCCGGCGCCGGACCCCGCCGTCCCCTGCCTCGCCGGCGTCAACCTTCCTCGCCGGAGCCCAAGCCCAAACTCCTCGCCCGATCCAGATCTCTGTACGGCGTTGACTTCCCCGAGCCCCTCTATTTTTTCTAAGTCCTGTTATTTTATCAGCATGTGCCTTTGTTCCCGATGCGATAACTTCTTGCATGTAGCTCCGAATCGCGCGTGTAATATGTCAAATTGTTGGCCTCGTGATGCTCTACATTTTGTTCAATTGCACCATTTTCATTATAGGTCATGTTGATGCCCAAATCTTCGTTGGAAGAGGGCTAGTTGCTGTTAATCTTTGGTTCTTAGCAGAACTTGGAGATTTGTCATTTTTGTATCATTTAATCTGTGCATCTTTTGAGCATGAGCTCTACATGTGTTTTGAAGTATGCCATGCCATCTTTCCAGTGGTGTAGTCCATGTATTTTTGTGATCTCTGTGGTGACTAGCACAAGCATGCAAAGTAGGCCCCGTAATATTTCTGATTTCATAGACTTCGTGATTTCTCTGTCTTTGTCTGCTGTAATTTTGTTGACATGTAAACTTGATGCTACGGAGAGATCCATGGATATTTTGGAGATGTCCAGTAAGGATGTTTTGTAGCTATAGTTGTAGTTGATCGACTCCTGCAATTGCTTGCAATTTTAGAGTACAATAGCATGACTCAATCTTGCTCTACTTTTGCTATAAAATATTTCTGGCAGATTCTTAACATGATATGCATTTTTGCCAAGCTTATTGTAGTTGATCCATACATGCTATGCAATTGTTCTTGCCATGGATAGCTTCATAAACATTCCATCTTGCTGTAGGTATGCTTGGTTTGTCATGCATTGCTCTGTAGTGAGTGCATCAAGCTCACAAAGAGGCCTACATATTAATATTTCTGCCATGCTCTCTTTTCTGCCGTCTGAAACCTAATAACGGAACTTGCTATGTTTACATGCTTACCATCATTTCTTCTGGTCCTTTTTGGCTTATGGTCAGTAAGATACTTTTGTCATGTGCATTTAGTAGAACACTACCATGCCTTATTTTGCTATGTTCAGTTCCGGTAGCATGTTGATTTCGTGCTCTGAACATGGCTACCTGATGCTGATTTCTGCCATGTCCAGTTTTTCACTAAGTCTGTGAACCTGTAATCTTTTGCACTTTTGCCATGCTTGTTTGAGCTTGATATGTTGTGAACTAGCTGTAGCTCAGTGTTCATATTTTGTCAAGCATCTCCTGTAGATTACTGTCATATGCTTTGTTGCTATGTTGGGGTGCTGTAGCATTGTTACTTGTTGTATTTTAAGTGCTATCTTGCTGTTTATCGCAGATTAGTGTCATTCTTGTTTTGCTTGCCATTTGCAAACCGTGCATCCGATTCCGGTGATCTTTATATCGATTTCGACCGAAATCATCTCATCTTTCCAGTGGCATGCTTGGTTTGCCAAGTTACTGCCATGTTCATCATTTTCCTTCCGAGCACGCATATGCATCGCATATCATATCTTGCATATCATACATGTTTTGCATCATGTTGCTTGCGCATTTCTCGTGATTGATTGTGGTTCCGTTTGCTTGTGTTCTTGTCTTGGATAGAGCCGGGAGACGAGTTCGTGAACGAGGAACCTGTCGAGTACGCTTACGAGGATCAAGCTTTCGACAACTCTGAGAATCTTGCAGGCAAGATGACCACCCCTCGAAATCACTTCTATCTTTGCTATGCTAGTTGTTCGCTCTATTGCCATGCTCCGCTACCTAGCACTTGCTATATCATGTCTCCTATTTTAGCCTTGTCAGCCCTAACCATCCTTTCCTAGCAAACCATTGTTTGGCTAAGTTACCGCTTTTGCTCCGCTCCTCTTATAGCGTTGCTAGTTGCAGGTGAAGTTGAAGTTTGTTCCATGTCGGAACATGGATATGTTGGGATATCACAATATCTCTTATTTAATTAATGCATCTATATATTTTGGTAAAGGGTGGAAGGCTCGGCCTTATGCCTGGTGTTTTGTTCCACTCTTGCCGCCCTAGTTACTGTTATACCGGGATTATGTTCCTTGAGTTTGCGTTCCTTACGCGGTCAGGTGATTTATGGGACCCCCTTGACAGTTCGCCTTGAATAAAACTCCTCCAGCAAGGCCCAACCTTGGTTTTACCATTTGCCGCCTAAGCCTTTTTCCCCCGGGTTTTCGCGAGCCCGAGGGTCATCTTTATTTAAACCCCCGGGCCAGTGTTCCTCTGAGTGCTGGTCCAAACTAGAGCCACTTGCAGCCCACCTTGGGGAAACTCGAGGATTGGTTTTAGCTGTACGTAGTGTTCATCCGGTGTGCCCTGAGAACGAGATATGTGCAGCTCCTATCGGGATTTGTCGGCACATTCGGGCGGTTTTGCTGGTCTTGTTTTACCATTGTCGAGATGTCTTGTAAACCGGGATTCCGAGACTGATCGGGTCTTTCCGGGAGAAGGTTTATCCTTCGTTGACCGTGAGAGCTTATGATGGGCTAAGTTGGGACACCCCTGCAGGGTATTATCTTTCGAAAGCCGTGCCCGCGGTTACGAGGCAGATGGGAATTTGTTAATGTCCGGTTGTAGATAACTTGTCACTTGACCCAATTAAAATACACCAAGTGCGTGTGTAGCCGTGATGGTCTCTTCTCGGCGGAGTCCGGGAAGTGAACACGGTCTGTGTTATGTATGACGTAAGTAGGTGTTCAGGATCACTTCTTGATCATTGCTAGATGACGTCCGTTCCTTTGCTTCTCTTCTCGCTCTCATTTGCGTAAGTTAGCCACCATATATGCTTTTGCCGCCGCAGCTCCACCTATTCGCACCATCCTTTCCTATAAGCTTAAATAGTCTTGATCTCGCGGGTGTGAGATTGCTGAGTCCCCGTGACTCACAGATTCTACCAAAACAGTTGCAGGTGCCGACGATGCCAGTGCAGACGATGCCGTCGATCTCAAGTGGGAGTTCGACGAGGAACGTGGTCGTTACTATGTGTCTTTTCCTGATGATCAGTAGTGGAGCCCAGTTGGGACGATCGGGGATCTAGCATTTGGGGTTGTCTTATTTTCATCTGGATTTGACCGCAGCCGGTCTTTATGATTGTATTTTGGATGATGTATGAATAATATTTATGTATTGTGTGAAGTGGCGATTGTAAGCCAACTCTTTATCCCATTCTTGTTCATTACATGGGATTGTGTGAAGATGACCCTTCTTGCGACAAAACCACTATGCGGTTATGCCTCTAAGTCGTGCCTCGACACGTGGGAGATATAGCCGCATCGTGGGCATTACAAGTTGGTAATCAGAGCCATCCCCGACTTAGGAGCCCCCTGCTTGATCGAATCGCTGGCGTTGTTGAGTCTAGAACAAAAATGTTTTGAGTCTTAGGATTATATATATCGGAGAGTAGGATTCTTTTTACTCCTCAGTCCCTTCGTCGCTCTGGTGAGGTCTCCTGACGTAGAAGTTTTGACTACTCTCTCCTCAAAATTTCACTAAAATTTTTTTAGGATCACGCGGGTATCTTGGAATCGTTCCGATCGATTTGTGACGAGAACATTGTTCTTGGTGCCTCCTGTCATTTAGGGGTTGTGGCAGTGTCCCGGGGAGTTGAGCTCCGAGGTGTTGTCGTCACAATTTTATCGTTGCAGTTCTGGAATACCTGAGTTTCGCCGACATCGAAATCTCTTTTATGCAGTTGTTGGTGAGATCACCTCGACGCCACCCAGTACTAGGGCGGGAGTTCGGGAGTATTGCCATAACTTGTATAATGGATGTTTTTCGAAGGTTGAGGTAAACGATTTCCGAAGATTTCTTGGTTATGTGTTGACGGATGGATACAGCTGGATCTAGGGATTGTTAGTTTGGGTGATATATTTTGTGTCCCCTGTATCCCCTACACCAGATTGCATAACCAGAAAGTTTCGGGAGTTTATAAGTGGGAATTCAAGTAGCCTTAGGATATCTTTCCGACAGACGCATGATATGAGATTGGGGTTCGACGTCTAGTGGTCCGCCTGTATACGGTTGATTTTACAGTGGTCTCGTTGTGTCTTAAAGAGTCCATGGCTTTGCCGACTCGGGGACGCTTCGTATGTCATGTGCACAGCCTTGTACATGATGGTGCTGTACGATTGAGCCCGTGTGGGCCCCACCACGAAAACTTCGGACGAAATATCTATCATATGTTTGTTCCGGCTTATTCTGCAAGCCAATACTTTGTTTTATTTTGTATTGTGGTATTCGAGTTGCTTCGAATTCATATGTTCATTCCATATTTTTTCAAGTGGCTTCTCAACTTATGGAAGTGTGATGTTTTACTACGGAATTCATTCGTTCATCTTCGTGCGAATGCTTTTTGTGAAGACTATATGTTGCAATTTCTGTCCGTTGATTCTACTTATCTTTTATCTATCAAGATGCTAACGGATGTCACCCTCTTCAGGATGGCTCCGCCAACGCGTCAGAATCCGGATCGCAATGAAGGGAGTCAAGCGAACCCTCCGCCACCACCTCCACCTCCGGAGGCATGGCAAGCAATCATGGCAGCCACCAACGCCAATGCTCAGATGATTCTGCAACTCTTGCAAGAACGTACTCAAGGGGAAGGCAATCAAGGCAATCAAGGTCAAGGCAACAATCAGTTTCACTTTTCCACTCTCAACCAGTTTCTCGCAAATCAGCCCAAGTCTTTCAGCTACTGTGCCGAGGCCACGGAAGCTGATGATTGGCTCGTGGACATCAACAAGCATTTTGAATGTAGCAATGTCAGGCCTGAGGACTTTGTCAAGTTCGCTTCTTTCCAGCTCAAGGACCAAGCTGCTGATTGGTTTCAGCAATACAAAGATTCCAGAGGAGGTCGTGTGATAACTTGGACTGACTTCTGTCGGGACTTCAAAGCGCACCACATTCCACAAAGTGTTGTTGAGAGCAAGCATGAGGAGTTCCGCAATCTCAAGCAAGGAAACATGTCTGTGTATCAATACAACATTCAGTTTCAGAAACTTGCTCGCTTCGCTAAACAAGACGTTCCTGATGAGAAGAGCATGATCTATCACTTCCGAGGTGGCCTTAAAGAGGATCTGCAGTTAGCTCTCGTTCTTGTTGAGCCTACTCACTTTGATCAATTCTACAATATGGCACTGAAGCAAGAGGCTGCTCAGCTCAAGTGTGAGGCTTCTAAGAAGAGAGTCAGAGACGCAGTTCAGTATTCTTCTTCCTCACTTGTGTCAGCTAAGCAACAGAAGGTCTGGTTGCCTCCTCCTCCTCCGTTTCGTCAGCCTTACCAGCACAAGAACAAAGGTGGCCATGGTTCTTCAAACTCTTCCAACTCTGGCTATCAGAACAAGTCTCAGAATCAAGCTCCAAAGCCCAATGCTCCTTATCACCGTCCACTCTCAGAGGTGACTTGCAACAAATGTCAGCAGAAAGGTCACTATGCTAACAAGTGCTTCAACCAGAGGCGTCTTCCTCCTCCTCCTCCTGTCAGATCTTCCAGCAATGCAGTGGTCAAGAATAATCCAAAGTTTGCAAAGGTGAACATGATGAATGCAGCTCAAGCGGAGGAATCTACTGATGTGATAATGGGTAATCTTCCTGTTAACGATATTCCTGCAAAAGTTCTTTTTGATTCTGGTGCATCTCTTTCTTTCATTTCAAGACCTTTTGTTGCCAAGAATGAATTTGTGACGGAAAAGATCCCTATCCCGTTGAAGATTGTGCCTCCGGGCAAGCAAATGACTTCTAATAATTGTGTCCCGGATGTTTCCATCAAGATGGGCGACTATAAATTTCAGTCTTCTCCAATTGTTCTTGGTGACTCGGATATTGATCTTATTCTCGGGATGGACTGGCTTTCTAAGCACAAGGCTCAACTTGATTGTGCTGCCAGGGAAATTCAATTGACACACTCATCTGACGATGTGATTATTTTTGCCGCTCGTGATGAAACCATTCGGTTTTTCTCTCTCAATGAGAAGGGCGAATTGGATGCCATCTCTCAAATTCCAGTCGTTTGCGAGTATCAAGATGTCTTTCCAGAAGAGCTTCCGGGTATGCCTCCGCACCGGCCAGTTGAGTTCGTTATCGAACTAGAGCCTGGTACTGTACCCGTTTGCAAGCGTCCATACAAGCTTGGACCTAACGAGCTGAAGGAATTGAAGAAGCAGCTCGATGAACAAGAACGTCTGGGTTTGATCAGACCGAGTTCTTCTCCATGGGGTTGTGGTGTTCTTTTTGTCAAGAAGAAGGATGGCACGGACCGACTTTGTGTCGACTACCGTCCGTTGAACAAGAAGACAATCAAGAACAAGTATCCACTTCCCAACATCAATGAGCTATTTGAGCAACTCAAAGGCGCTAAAGTATTCTCGAAGCTTGACCTTCGTATGGGTTATCATCAGATTCGCATTCGTGAAGAAGATATTCCCAAGACAGCATTCAGAACAAGCTTTGGTTCTTATGAATATACTGTCGTGTCTTTCGGCCTTGTCAATGCTCCTCCGGTGTTCTCTCGGATGATGAATTTCATCTTCAACCCCTATACCAATGAATTCGTTCTGGTGTATCTCGATGATATCTTGGTCTTCTCCAAGAACAAGCAGGATCATGCCAAACATTTCCGATTGGTGCTCGACAAGCTCAGAGAGTATCAATTCTATGCGAAGTTCTCCAAATGTGAGTTTTGGCTCGATGAAGTTCTTTTCCTTGGTCACTTCATCTCCGCCAAAGGCATCGCTGTTAACCCCGAGAAGGTGTCCGCAATTCTGGATTGGGAACCTCCTCAAAATGTCAAGCAGCTCCGCAGTTTTCTGGGTCTTGCAAGCTATTGCCGAAGATTCGTTGAGAATTTCTCCAAGATTGCAAAACCTCTTTCCAACCTCCTACAGAAGCATGTGAAGTATGTCTGGTCTCCTGAGTGTGACGTCGCTTTCAACACTCTCAAACAAAAACTAGTCACAGCTCCTGTCTTGCCTCCTCCTGATGAATCCAAGCCGTATGAAGTTTTCTGTGATGCTTCTCTCCAAGGTCTCGGTGCTGTGTTAATGCAAGAGAAGAAAGTTGTGGCCTATACCTCCCGGCAGTTGAAGCCCAACGAGAAGAACTACCCCACTCACGATCTTGAGTTGGCGGCAGTTGTCCATGCTTTGATTACGTGGAGACATCTCTTGTTGGGAAGACAAGTGGACATTTTCACTGATCACAAGAGTCTCAAGTATATTTTCACTCAACCCAACCTCAACCTCAGGCAGACTCGATGGGTCGAAATGATTCAAGAGTACAATTCGAGTATCGAATATACTCCAGGCAAAGCAAATGTCATTTCAGATGCTTTAAGCAGGAAAGCTTATTGCAACAGCTTAATTCTCAAGCCTTTCCAGCCGGATATTTGTGAAGCTTTCCGCAAGCTGAATCTCCAAGTTGTTCCTCAAGGCGTTCTTGCCAACCTCATTGTATCTCCTACTTTGGAAGATCAAATTCGTGAGGCACAACTCCTTGATGCCATGGTGAAGAAGGTGAAACGTGGTATCGACAAGGGTCTTTCCAAATACAAGTGCTATCGCATTGATGACAGAGACACTTTGTTCTTCGAGGACCGGATTGTGGTTCCGAAAGGTGATCTAAGGAAAGTCATAATGAACAAAGCGCACAATTCTCTCCTTTCAATTCATCCTGAAAGTACGAAGATGTATCATGACCTCAAGCAGTCGTATTGGTGGACTCGAATAAAGCGAGAAATTGCTCAATTCGTGAATGAATGTGATGTCTGCCGAAGAGTGAAAGCAGAACACCAACGACCAGCTGGTCTCCTCCAACCTCTTGCTATCCCAGAATGGAAGTTTGATCATATCGAAATGGACTTCGTGACTGGATTTCCCAAGTCCAAGCGCGGAAATGATGCTATCTTTGTTGTCATCGACAAGCTCTCTAATGTGGCTCATTTCCTTCCTATCAAAGAATCCATCACAGCAGCTCAGCTGGCAGAGCTCTACACCTCCAGAATTGTCTCTTTGCACGGCATTCCACAATTGATTTCTTCTGATCGTGGAAGCATCTTCACCTCTAAGTTCTGGGACTCCTTCCAGAAGGCCATGGGCACAAACATTCGCTTCAGCACAGCTTTCCATCCCCAAACTAGTGGCCAAGTCGAGCGAGTCAATCAAATTCTTGAAGATATGCTCAGGGCTTGTGTCATTTCCTTTGGCATGAAATGGGAAGATTGTCTCCCATATGCTGAATTCTCCTACAACAACAGCTTCCAAGCGAGTTCGGGCAAGGCCCCATTCGAGATTCTCTATGGCAGAAAGTGCCGTACTCCTCTCAATTGGTCAGAGACTGGTGAACGCCAACTTCTTGGCAATGACTTAATCACTGAAGCTGAAAAAATGTGTAAAGTCATCCGTGATAATCTCAAAGCCGCGCAATCGCGCCAGAAGAGTTACTATGATAGTAAGCATCGTGATTTGGCTTTCGAGATCGGAGACCATGTCTACCTCCGCGTCTCTCCAATGAAAGGCACTCGTCGCTTCGGTATCAAAGGGAAGCTTGCCCCTAGATACGTGGGTCCTTTCAAGATCATTGGCAAAAGAGGCGACCTCGCCTATCAACTTGAGCTTCCTTCCAACTTCGTGAACGTGCACGATGTGTTCCACGTGTCACAGCTCTGCAAGTGCTTCAAGACGCCTGAGCGCACTATCGACTTCGAAGAGATTGACCTCCAAGAAGATTTGTCTTATCATGAGCACCCAGTTGCTATTCTTGAAGAAACTGAGCGCAAGACTCGCAACAAGTCTATCAAATTTCTGAAAGTGAAGTGGTCGCACCATTCCGACCGGGAAGCCACCTGGGAACGCGAGGACCATCTCCGTTCCGAATATCCGGAGTTCTTTCAGTCCTAGATCTCGGGACGAGATCCTCTCGTAGTGGTGGAGTGTTGTAACACCCCGCATGTAACTTGCCATATTCGTAACTCCGACTCTTGCCATTTTCGGCTATGTGATATGTTTTTCCCTCCGTTGTCGGGTTTTGTCTTTCGTTTTGTATTTTGTCTTGTCATGCATTTTCATATCATGTCATCATGTGCATTGCATTCGCATACGTGTTCGTCTCATGCATCCGAGCATTTTCCCCGTTGTCCGTTTTCCAATCCGGCGCTCCTATCTCCTCCGGTGCACCCCTCTTGTTTTCTTTCGTGTGCATGTGTCAAACTTTCTCGGAATGGACCGAGGCTTGTCAAGTGGTCTTAATATACCACCCGGAGACTACCGGTCAAGTTTCGTTCCATTCGGAGGTCGTTTGGTACTCCATCGGTTAACCGGGCATCCGCAAAGTCCATTTGAGTGTCCAGCAAAACCCCCCTCTAAAACCAGCCCAAAACCCACCAAACTCTCTTCCATGCTCTAGGTCGTTGATCATGATCGTGTGGGCGAAAACCGCACCTCATTTGGAGCCTCCTAGCTCCCTCTACCTATTTATATGTGGGCATCCCGAAAAACGGATTCGCAGACGAACCCTAGAGATTTTCCCACCG